>NC_137268.1:43051448-43061448 GCF_053477335.1 Acartia tonsa | reverse complement strand
TTGTATAGACTTTAGGACTCATTGTTACACATTTTATAGAAAGTTTCACATTGGTCTAAGGTAGGTATCTACTGAAAGTCTAGTTTTGGGTTGCTTCATTTATCCAGTTATTATAATAATGTGATATAGTTTGTTCAAGAATTATGAGAAAAATGTGACAGCATTCAGGGGAGAAAAAATTTAACTTTTGAAAGCAAAAAGTAAATATATTTTTAACCTTCCTAACAATAAACATTTTTTTCATTTAGAGAAAGATCTAAATATAGTACATTTAATTAATATATAGGATATCATCCTATGGAGAAATATTCATAACATACATAAAAGAGTAATATGAACCCCCTTTTTTCCAACCTTTCTGTTTTGACAGAATTAAAATGTGGTTCAGAAATTGACATCATCGATATGTTATTTTTGAAAAAAAATTGTTGCAAATCATCAACAAGTGTTGAACATCTAAGGATTATTTCTTCGCTACTATTAGGTCAATAAGTTCAAAATATTTTTAGTATTTTTCAAGATGAAGGTGGGTTAATCAAATGTGTCCACTGCAAGTGAATGAGATACTGCTAATATATTGATAGACCTTAACATTGACTGAAGATTTAATTATACCTCTATTACATATTGTCTAGCTACACATTATACACTAATAGACAAGATATTGATACAGATATTATATTTTTATTAATTTTTTTATGGTACAATATATTTCAAACTAGTTGCTTTGCCCCTAGCCTCTAGGGCAGAATGTGAGAGGTTAGAAAAATAGCATAAAGCCACTCTAAGACATTTTCAAAGACTCCCTGAAAGTTTGGACCAGGCTTTTCTGAGATCTTAAGCTTCAGACAAAAAGAACCCAAAATATAATAGAATACAGAATTTGAAATATGAAGAGTTTATAGTATTTTCATAAGAACAGATAAAGGATTTTAATTAAACGTTATATAATCTACTTACTGGGGACAAGTTGTTCTTTTCTTGATTCAAATTAAAAAGTTATTTTCAATTTCATGCATTAAATCATTGCATTTCATTAAAACTTTTTACTCTACCAACAAATATCCTTCATTCTTTTTTCATCTATAATCTTGTGTCAAATAAGAAAAATAAAAAGATTTTTGTTTAGAGTTTTGTGGTGTGGCTCATAGAACTACACTAAACAAATATTTTCCAATATTGTCCGTTCCTTTGATTTTTCTTTGTTGTGGCGCCCACACTTTTATAGTCTTAGAGGACTGAATAGAAATTATACTAGGTATCTAATATATCACTTTAAAATCTAGGTAGCTAATATTTTTCAATCTGTACATCTAACCAACCAAGTCAACCAACACTAATTTTTAATGTCATGCACCTGACATAATAGAAAATTTGAAACTATTTTTAGTTATTACACAGTGTTAAGCTGAGATTTTATTCTATCACCACCCTGACAACCAGTGGATGTGCTACATATTGAGCCATTGTTGTGGTTTTTTTTATGTTAGATATGTAAACAAGACAAAATTTTAGATTTTCTGTACATACACATAAGAAAGGAAAATTTGAATAAAATATGTTACCTTCAAGTTGAAACACACAGTTGTGCTGTTTTGACCAGAATTCTCTGCGTACAAATTTAATATTCTTTCTCAATATAAAAACAACAAGCATAACCAGGGATCTTCAGGTATTAGACAATGGGTGATAAATAGATTTACATCCCAAATTCTAAAAATTAAAACTATTGGTGAAATATTTGGATATTGAAGGTTTGTACAAAAAAAATCAAGATACAATAAAAGTGCTTGAAGTTATTGGTTTTCCAAACAAATGAAAAAATCATATTTTGGCTAAATTTTTAGTAAATAAAAAAAACATAGGTATATATTTAGGGAATATTTCAAAATTTTGTTATCTTTGTTATATTTGCACTGATAAAACTCAGAATATTGGAATAGCATTATCAAGGAAAGATAAAAAAAAATATGATATACTTGCTTCTTAAAATAACTATCTAACTTTAATAAAGTTAAAAGATCAAAAGAGAATTTTTAATAAAGAGGAAAAGGTACAAATTTGTCAGAAATAATACATTAGAACCAGAACAGAAAAATGTCCCAATTTTTGCTGTCAATTTTTTAACCTCTATTGATGCTAAGCTAATCTTTGTAGGTAAAAATAATATGCAAAATTTTATATAAAAAGCGCCGCTACTAAAGTTTACATACTTAGATCAATGACTTTGAAAGTATTAGAATAAAAAGAAATTATTATTTAATTTGCCTGAACCAGGGATTTCGACAGTTTATCTAAAATATAAAAAAAATCTGAATTTAGGTGATGGTTTTTACAGCTGCTGTTAAAGATTGATATCAATTACGTATTGTGGAAATTTGATTTATATGGAGAAAATGTGATATAATGGATTTATTATTACTTGGATCGTACACAAGATTTTCATGTACTTTAATAAAGTGAAACTTGCAGCGGCTAAATTACGACCCCCCTCTTTCTCGTGTTATCCTATCTTCTCCCCTCTTACTGGATGAACTGACCTATAAAAATTTTGAAATGGAATTAGTAAGCTCAACCACAGCCCCTGGTTTTAGTAAATATTTTTGTATTTGAATAGTTATTTCTCGCATCGTATTATAAACGGCTTTCCGCGGATATAAAATGTACAATAATAAGATTAAAACCAGTTTTTTTTAGCCCCGAGATGCCGAAGGCACGGGCTAAAAAAACTGGTTTTAATTTTATGATTGTACATTTTTATATTAGTAGAAATCTGGATATAATGCGATGCTAGACATAGTTTTTTCGTATGGATGAGAACCGGTTCCTATCCACCGGATTCGAATGAATACGAGAAAAATTATTACCTTTTTGTTATTTTTGGTGGCACTTTTACAGTCTCGAGCGCTCATTATTGGAGTTAAGCTGTTGAAATATGCATCAAAACCTTAAAATAAAAAAAAATAATTTCCTCTTTTTAAAGTAGTAACAGAATGTCTATATGTCTGTCAGTACCGAAGGATTAAGCTAACCGCTGAAGCTAAATATATGATTTACTTTTATAGAGTAGCTATTCATAAGTCCTGGGAAGGTTTTCAACTATTTTTGGGAAGAGGGGTTTTTTAATCATGTAATATTGCTGTAGAAAATCTTTTCAGGTATGGCTTCGAAACCGATTATTATCAGCTGAATTAGAACCATTACTTATCCATTTTAAAAATTATGAATAGCATCTTCTTAAATACAATTTACCACAAGTATTAAAAAAAACATAGAATAATCTTAGAATTTTTCATTTTGATAACCACGGAAAGCTGTCTACAATACGATGCGATAAATATCTTTTCTTCAGACAAATAATTGCATACATGAGGAAGGGTTGGTTCATCAGAATGAAAATTGTTTACCCCATCTACACGCGAATCAAATGTTACTGTTTCATTTAAGTGAAAAATTATTTTCTTCATCGGTACTAGCGAAAAATTGGTGTTAATTTGGGGTAAAAATGTTTTTCCTTCCAGTGAATCATTCCCTACATTCCTGAATAGATCTATTAAAAACCTGGGATGTAAAGACAATTGCTGATAAAATGATGTACATCCCCAATGATGATACACAAAGTTCCCTCTTGTGTAGATTACAATTAGTGACTGAAACGTTTGGACACTCAACTTAATGAATCAACAAATCAAAATTCATTAAAAGTTCCAAAAGTTGTTAGGCCAACGAACAACGTAATTCAAAATTTTGGGTACTAGTAAAAAAAAAGCCCATTGTCCCCTCTCTTCCTAAACAATGAATAAGAAAACTAATTGCAAAAATAATCTTGGTAATTTTGTATGTAAATAATCCAAATAATGGAATATAATTACAAAACTTTTTGACAAGACAAAAGTATCATTTTTGTAGCAAAGCTTCTCTGTAATCTGCAACAGTTATTAGGCGTCCATATTCTATATCAAAACTGCTATTAATACTGTGAAAAAATGGGTATTTTCAAAGAACCAGCGAGTATAGAAACTCAACACCTATAGTTTTGAAATAAATTGAAATAAGGAGAGAGAGTGGGGGGGGGGGGGTGGGGTGTATTTTGCCATGCATTGTCTATACCAGGACAAAGCCCAAATTGTGTAAAAAATAATCCATGTGACGTCATAAAAATGAGGAATTGTCCTTATCTTTTTTTTTCTTTCCCACTTCTCATCTCATCTCCATCATTTTTATTACGTCAAATGGATCATTTATGACACAATTTTGGCTTTGTCCTATAACTGCAGTACCCTATCCCCACGAAGCTTCCCTGTGCCAAATATAACCTAACCTAACCAAGCCTACACTTAACAACGGAAATTTTTTTATATTTAAAATAAAAGGGGTAGGAGCTAACAAAATAATATCTTTTACTCGACTAGGCATTTCGGGAGGAACTACCAAAAATGCGAAATCTGTGACTGAACTACATATTTTAGTAATATGCTTTATTATCGTCCTTTTTTTAATCCAATGAATTCAAACTTTTTAAATCAAATGTTGTGCAAAAAGTATAAAATCCTCTTGAAATCCAAAAGTAACGCAAGGTTCTAATCCAGCTTATATCAATTGGTTTTGAAGCTATACTGGAAACGTTTTATCATTTGTGACTAATTCTGACGCGAATTATAGACCTGTGACAGATTTTAAGTAGCTACGTTACTGATTTAATAAAAATCTGTCAATTTGAATGAGGAAAATCGTCAAACGAATTAGTTAAAAAAGTGACAGTTTTAAAGATTTTATCCCAGTTAGGGATAATATTTTAATAATGTGTATAATTGTTCTAGGAATCAATATTTAAAAATCAAGTAAATGGGATAAATTGTTGCCAAAAAGCTAAACATCATCCTATTTAAAATGGACATTTGGCCTATCTTGTAGTGATTGTAGAGTTGCTACGCTTGCTTGTTGTTAAAGAAATCATCCTGAAAAGTTTAAATGAAATAGAATAATTTTCATATTCCAAAATTAACATCCGTTACGAATGAAATCTTAATAACTTTAATCATGTTCTTATAATCGCAATATTAGACTAATTTTATTATCTGATTTTATAGAAATATGTGATGTAAGCATGTATTTCTTATTAGTTTATAATTATTATTTCTTTATTATAAAAAGAAAGATATCCGTTTATAATAAAGAATTTTAATAAGTATAAACCCATCAGAGGGAGGGAGGGGACATTAGACTGTTCGTTACACTAGTTCCCAAAATTTTATAATAGCGTTTTCTTATTCGTTGGCTTATAATGAATTTTAATTGGTTCGTTCATTCAGTTATGTGTCCAAATATTTCACTAATTGTAATCTACAGTAGGGGTAATTTTGTGTATCATCATTGGAGTTTAATCAATTTAACGTCCATTGTCTTATCCCTGTGGTTCCCTGGAATAAAGGGCAGATAGTTAGATAGATTAGTTAGATAGTTACCCTTCTCACATATTTTTTTTTTATATTTATATTTTGTTTATTGAGGAACAGACCAACGGTAAAAGGAAATGACATACTGGATGCTCAGAAGAATGGAAGATTTAATTTTGATACTATACACAAAAATAAAAAATAAAAAATATTAATAACTATGTAAAAAAAGCTATCTGTACTTATATCGAAAATAACAAAATAGCGGACGGTCAGTCGGACATTTGGAATTATAAAGTAGCTTTAATATTTACTGAAAATAGTAGACAATTTAGAATGCGATTTAAATCGATAACAATTACTAACCTAAGATATTTTCTCTTTTTGGTAGGATTGTTATTGCACCTTCGGCTGTCCATTCCTAACAAAAATTGCATATAAAATTATTTCATTTATATCATTCTCAGCCGCGCGGCTTTGTAAGCCATCCAATAAGACTTATCATCAGACGCAAGGCATTCTAGGCCATCATGAAAGACACAACAGCCGCTATGATACTCATTCAAACAGCTTATACGCAACTAAATTAAAGCAGAACCCGCAACAAACAGACTAGCGGCTTACAGAAAGAATTAGCCAGCCACCCATAAGCCGGCTGCTAACCCATAGAATGTAAGAATCATTATTTGCAATATAAAGAGATATGAAATAAATTCGATTATTTGTTTAAAACGTTTTGAAGATTTTGTATAAAAAATTTGGTATATTACTCATAACCCTTGGTGGAACACACATTCCTTCAACAATAGATAATGTTTGGCAGTTTCCTTAAAAGTGCCTAGTCGACCACACAATCTTTCCCCCTTATTATAAAATAATTGAAAATAGGGGGGGGGGGGGGGATATTTTAAATAGTATTACGAAAGTCTGTTTTGTACATTGTAAATTTGTACATTTATTTAATTGATATTTACTAATCAGAATTATGTAAATTTATATAGAAAATATAATATTTTACATTTGCTAAAAAAATATTAAATATTACTCTAGAATTGTGTTTTACGAAATAAGTCAAATATTGAAAATGAATTTTCAAATATGTGCAAAAAAAACTGACAGCTATTCTAATTTTTTTTCATAACATACTATGTAATTGTAAAAGACTTTAAACAGATTCAATGATTCTTTTGGTTTCCAAAATACTGTGCACGCCATTTTATTTCAAAATGAAGCACCACTAATAAATTCACTTTATCCCCGAAGGCCTAATAAAACGGGTATTAATTTTATGATTTTTATTTCAATATTCGTGGAAAATTTCTGTAATACGATGCTCTACATAGTTTTTCAGTATAGATGAGAACCGGTTTAATCCATCGGATAATCATTGGTTTCGAAGCTATTCTGGAAAGAAAATTGATACCTGTTGTTTAACTGGATGTAGCTTGGCCCCCCAGGAATCTGAACCTAAAATTATAACAAGGATGATATTGATTATCTACCAACCAAACCAAACTTCAACTTTAAGCTTTTTTTAAATTCATGTTTATTGATCCTTTTTTAGAAATGCGACTGAAAGGGTAATAAACAATCTAAGAACCATTAAAATTTAGGGTTGTGGGGCTATGGGTTGAATGGGTTCCAGGGAGATTTTTCTGGTAATTAATTACAGAATGGTTACGTTAGTCTGATGTGCTGATGAATAATCTAATTTTCAAATAAATGCTTTTTTTCTTGGAACTTTTTTATTATTTTATATTTTTCTATATTTTATGAACACACCCTTAATATTTTCTGGGTAAATCTGGATTTTATGGTCTTTCAGCAAAAACTCTCAATTTGAATTAATTGCCCATTGTCCCCTCCCTTACTCCCTGGCTTGTTCTCCTATTTTTATTATCGAATCTGCTTTCATAACATAACAGGAATAATACTAATGATGCTCTTTCAAGAAGTTTCTCTCGTTTTTACACAATCTTTATTCAAGGTTTGAAATTCATTGAAATTCATAGGGCGACATCAATGTACCTTAAAATAAGAGCTTGGTGCAACAGGTAGACAGACGTAAGGGCACTCTCTAAATAAAGAAAAGCCTTGCATTTAAAATCGAAGCTATCCTATCAAAATATCTTCTTACCTATCCAATAGAAATGACCAGTAACCCCCAATCTACTTGTAGCACTTAGAAGATGCCTGAAAAATTTCAAAGCGTATCTTTTCTACATACAAATATTTCATAGTTTGTCCATCCTATATAAAATATCGTGAGCAAATATGTGTATATTACGATTTCTTTACCAACTGATATAAAATAATTTCTTGGTTTTATATTATCTGTTTTTTTTTATAAAAGATAAAGACAATAAAAAACGAACATCATACATAAAATAAACTACAAACCAACACGACTGATTTTTAGGTTAGGATATTTGGTAAAATATATCCCTAGCTTGTTCTTGATTGAAAAATTTCCAAAACAAAGCCATGAGAGACAATGCTATATAATTGTATTTGAAAAATGGATTATTGCTGTGATAAATAATCTACCTCGTTTTGTCTTCATCTACAAATATCACAACAGCCTGAAAAATAAAATTATTATTTATCATTTAATACCTATATTTGCGACATCTTTTACAACACAGAAATTCCCAATTCTGAACTTTTACAAAACCCCTTCTCTTACGGGTGGGTCAAAACTTGCAACTTTTAAATAAAGAATATAATTTCTATGGGTGAAGAGACACTAAAAATATTAAGCAAAAAACAATAGGGTAGATAAGGGTTTAATTTACATAGTAATTTCACAAAAAGGAGAATAGTATAGCCCCCTTTTCAAGCTGTTTGAAATTCTTTCAAAAGTTACAACCTTGAATTTAAAAGGTTAAAAAATCATGTTGTAATACTAAGCTTTGTTTGTTTCAAATTTTTAAAGTTCAACAATAAACCAAGTTTATGGGAATTTAAAATTAGTTATTGTTGCTTTGCTAAGGGATATGCAGACAAAGCATTATTATTGTACCAACAGTAGATTTTAAATTGCCTCATGTGTATAATTTGAGCAGGTAGGAATAAGTTATCTTATAAATACGCTCAACTCAATGCAATACAGATTTAGTAATGACTTACTACAAAAGTACATTCATTCAAAAACTATTTTTTTATTTATGAATTAGAATTTAAGTTTAATAAAAACAAAATATCTAAAATTTTATTGTTTATATAATTTAAGATGAATAAATATTTAATAAATATTCAATATTTAATGAAATACAAATTTGAAGTAATATATGAAAGATAAATTTTAAATTTTCCTTATAATCAAATGATTTATATTTTTCCTTAACTTAAGTTGAAGTTAAATATTTAGGTTCAAAAATAACTTTTGAAAATTTGAAAGGATTAAGTCAAATTATTTAGATTATTCTTTTTTTAGCAACAATATTCTACTCTTGAACAGTTTGTGTCCATCTGTCCATCTGTTGTTGATGCTTTGATTGTCCAATTTTATTTAACAAATGTATGATTTAAAAATAATATTTATTGCCCTATCCAGGGAGCAATAACAGTAAGATTCATAGAATTTGTTTCAAATGGGATATGCCGAGCCAAATACCTTTTTCTTACACACACGATACAATGTGTCCAGTATAGCTTGGAATCTGAATCATATCCGCTGGATCAGAACCAGTATAACATCATATTACAGACAACTTTTCATAAAAATTTAAATCATAAAAAGAATACCAGCTTTGTTTTCATTTTAATAGCCTTGGAAAGCTGTCTTTCATATGATATACATTTATGTTGAAGTATAATGAGTGTTCTAATTCTATATTCTCTTACTTTTCAATTTTATTCTTTATTGATTCCTTTTTCTATTTTCAACTTTCTCTTTTTTTAAAACTCTATGGCTACATATTTAGTTTATGTTTTGCTTTGGTATTATATCTAAGTAATCATAAATATATAATCAACAATTTCATTTCTCAGAATTTGATTGTTGAGAATATATTGTTCAAATATCTTATTTGATAGTTTTTGCTTTGTACTATTTGGTTATCAAAATTTAGATTTTGTAGTATTTTTGGAGGGAAAACGGATTAAAAAAGGAGTAATTATAAAATAGAATTGCTTTGTTAGCCATTGAACGAACACTTCATCCAAAATGTTTTATAACTTGTATAAAATTGTTAATTGAATTTAAATTATTTAAAAGTGTGTCATTAGCAAAGTCTAGAAACTTTTTTCTTCTTTCAATTAGCGCAGATAATTATCATCAGGGCGAGTCAGTCTGTGTGGATGTATGTACACTTCTTTGAGGAAGGGGGGTTCGCCCCTGTCCCCATTGAAAATGGTTTTCGTTAATCCAATCCCCCTTAATCAAAAACTTTTTGTATTGGATTTTAGTGAGGTAGAGGGGACAATGGGCGGTTTGTTACAGTAGTCCCCCAAGTTTTATAATATCGTTTTCTTATTCGTTAAATTACCAATTTTGAGGACTTTAGCCTTTATGAAGTGTTCAAATGTTTCAACCACAGAAGGGGTAATTTTTGTCTAACATAATTGTGACTTCAATTAATTGGCCATTGTCTTATCCCTTT